>NC_133658.1:350988602-351011102 GCF_037893015.1 Macrotis lagotis | reverse complement strand
GGGGTTGCCATAAAACATCACTTTCAGAGGGCCCTGAGAGCTGGCCCAGAGTTCAGTAATTGACAGGTGGGGAGGCAAAGGCAGGCCAACTGCAGAGATAATTGATGTTTTCAGCCTTCCAGGTTCTGCTCCTCCTTAACCTGCCTCAGGGCCCAGGCTGGGAGGGGCCTGGGTTGAGTAGGAACCTGTCAAGCAGGTTTGGAGGGTGTGATTACATCATTTAGGTCCAAGATACGAAGAGAATTAGGGACAGGAGGTTGGCTAGGGCTTGTCTCAATCTTCCTGCACATACATCTTTCATGTAACTGTTCTGTTGAACTGGAGGTTACTAAGCCCATACTGGCAGTTGACACTTTAGGGGACCCCTGCCCAGTGAGTGTCTCTACCTTTCCCTGATGGATAAGTGGAAAATGAGTCAAGTTTCCTAGCTGAAAGAGGCCAAGGCTTGTATGCCTTTTCTCCCTGGTAGGAGGTCCCTGAATCCTGTGCCCTCCAATGGATACCTTCCAGCTGCCCAGAAACCTCTTTTGGCTTTTATTCTTCAATGTGACAAGATGGGAAAGAGACTTGTGACACTCTGACTTCCATTTCCTCAAGACTACTGGGAACCATTCAATTTCCTGGCCCACATAAACTGGCCATGTCAGGGGTAGGGGTTATCCTGAGAGTGAATAGAAAAGGTAAAAACACTCTGGGGTGAGCAGGAGAAGAGAACCATAGAGAGCCCCATCTTATACCTAGTTACCCTGTTTGGCTATATTTTTTTAAAGAATAAAATTCTTCAAGCTCAGTCTGGACCCAGAAAACCTGTCTGAACTCTCCAGCTTTGGGAAAAGCAATAGGAATGATTCACTGTCTGGTTTGCACACCATTCTTAACTGGCAACTGGGCTGCCTAATTAGTAGCTCACTCGGCATGATTTCCTTTCCCCACCTTCCTTCATTGTTCCCTCTACAGGGGCCCTGTTCTCCTCCCCAAACCTTCTCCACTCACTTGAGATTCTGGGGGTGGGGGTATGGGGTGGAAAGGGGCTAGAAACACAGTCACAGCTTCTGCATTTGGCTTCCTGAATCACTTTCAGGTTTCCTGGAGAGCCCCAAGGTCTTTTCCCTGGTGAGGAACTAGTGACTTGGGCACCTACTCAAGGGAGAAGGAATTTTGACCAGTGTGTGAGTGTCTGAGGCATTAGTTAAACCAATGAATCTTCATCTGGGTTCTAGAACCTAGGCCTCTCCTGGGCAGAGGTATGATTAGTGAATGGATGACAACTGAATACTTGGTGTCAAATTGAGATTAAGATGAAGAACACTTATCCCATCTGCCATCTCCACTAGGAGGGTACTGACCCCATCCCAATGATGAGAATATATTCTTTTTTCCAGTTCCCCTAGGACTATGTAAATCCCATCTGCCATATCTATGGCATGCTTATATTGTATTGTAGATCTAATGAAAACTGAAATAGTATCATAATAATTAATAAGAATGGTAAGTCTCACATTTAAATAACAGTTTGTAAAGTACTTTCCTCCAAAAATCTAGTGAGGAAGGTAGTGAAAGTATCATTAAACTAACTGAACCTCAGTTTCCTGGCTGTAAAATGGGGATAAGTGACCAGTCTACAATATTCATAGAAAGTAGAGCTGGAAAGGATCTTTCAGATCATCGTATCCAATCTTTTCTATTAGAAAGGTAAAGAAACTGAGCCCCAGAGAAGGTAACAATATTGCTTAATGTCATTCAGAGAGTAAAATGGCAGTCAGTTCTTTTGAATCTGAATCATTGTTAATTTTTTTCTTCTCTGCTGTGCCATACTGCTTTCCAAATGAACATCCTTCTATTCTTCTACTCCCTAATACTATTAACTTTAATTGCTAAAGACCAGCATTTTAAGTAATTTAAAGGTGACATCAAGGACAGATTGCTGCTTCATGGGATCACAGATTTATCATTGGAAGGGACCAATTTAGTCTAACTCCCATATTTGCAGATCATGAAACTGAGGACCAGGTAGGTTAATTTCATCCAGATAATGATTAGCAAGGCTTAAATTTGAACCCAGGTCCTTTGACTCTTAATCCAATGCTTTTCAGACTGTGGATCCCTTCAGTATCAGGATTAGGCTACAGGCTGTTTTGGGTAGCATTGCACAATCAGGGGGGAGAGACGAAGCAGCAGCTTTCAAGTATGAGGGCAAGGGGGCAGAGTGGTGGGGGAGCTGTTCAGAGATGTAGGGCAGGTTTACAGATTAGTCAGAAGGAGATACAAGGCGCTCGAGAGAGCAGCCTCCACTCCAGAGAGCTAATTAATCATGCACAAAAGCTCATCAAGGACTGGTCCAGTGATGAGAGCAGACTAATACAAGGTTACCCTGAAGGTTAAATCACAGGACTTAGAAAATGAAATTTCCAGCAAATTCTAGGTATCTATATCCTAACATTAGTTCATCTAAAGGAAGGATGATCTGAGCTCTGATGCTTCAGGTCCTCTCTTTAAAGGTTCTTGTTCCATGGAGGAGCCTTGGGACATGAAGGATTGATAGAATTATATCCCTCACTTCCCTGTTCTGTTTATTCCCCTTTGGAGATTAAAATTCAGTGGGAATATTTTTAAGCTTGTCTTTCCTCTCCTTTTGTCTTTAAGCTCATTTCACTGACAGAGAAGCTTTAAAGCCAGTAGCACAAGAATTGGGAGGGAGATATGATTTGGGAAGAATAGTGACATAGTTCTTGGGTGGAGACTGAAGCAGGAGGGGCAAATGGGATGGGACATTCGGCATGGTTGACCTCCTTTTATGAATCATTCCCTGAGAGATGGTTGGATTTTAGAGGTAGAAGTAATCTTTAATTTCATTCACTCCATCTTCATTTTACAACCATAATGGGGGAATGGCCAATGAGGACCCAGTTCTTAGAGCACTCATGGATTTGCCCTTTCTGGTGAGCTATTCAGAGGATCCTGCATGTTTTCAGTCCAATATATGGAGGCTTGGGTAGCAATTTTCTGGTCATGAATGACTGGAGGATTAGATGGTGAGGAGTTTTCTAGTTGACTTCAGAGACTGACATATTAATAATAGAGCTGGAACTGAGTTTGAATACAAAAAGATCAGTATTGCCTCCCATGGATTTTAAAAAAGTACTTCTGTCTTCCAGTTTATGTGTAAAAAGTATTTCTGCACTTTACCAGTTAAGGAAGAAGCAGGTTGCTCTATCTCCCACCTGGCTACCATGTGTCCCTGAGTGCATGATAGCTTCATCTTTTATAGTTTTTCTTCCTTGAGTTTAGGTGGAAAAAGTATCTGGAGATAAAAGGATCAAAAGAGACCAAGTTATGACATTCTGAACTTTGAAGAGATGTCAGAAGTTCTCTCAGGAACTAGCATCTGCAAAAATAACTGTGCCTAGTGGAGTTGTTTTCAGGAGTTTTGCTCTCATCCAGCAATGGATTAACCTATTGACCAAGACAACAAGGCCTGAAAGAAGTTAGCTCAACTGATAGCTCCTTTGTGAAATTACAATATTCCTCCCAGAAATTAACTTGTTGGGGACTCCTTGAGGGAGGAAAATATTCTCAGGGTTGGCCAGTAGTAACGTGTGTGTGTGTGTGTGTGTGTGTGTGTGTGTGTGTGTGTGTGTGTACATGAAAAGTATGTCCAATTTTGAAGGGACATTCTTCATTTTCATTTAATATGAGCAGACTTTCCCCAGGAGAGAGTGTACCTACCGGTTTGAGAGAAAGCTTTTGTGTTTCTGTCTTTGATGTTTAGCAAATATCTCTTTGGAAAAACTAATTTATATCAACTGCCTATTTGACATTAGGAAAAGGAGAGCACATCTGATAGGGGATTATGAGTGACAGTAGAATACTTCTGCTTCTCTGGGTTACCCAATGATAAAATCCTAAGGGTAGAATAGTCATAGCCTTCTGGCAACCTGGCCTGCCAGTAAGTGTAGGAGTTGGGAAGGTGGCCCAGAGAAGGTTTTACAAAAAGATAGGCAGCTCCCACAGGTGGTAAGAGTCAGATCCAGAATTTGTATTCAACTTTTTGGACCTAAGATCCAGTGCTCATTCCACCATATTGTCTTAATTTCCTTTTAACATCTTTATTTTGTTCTTAGTCTAAGTATAATTTTCCATAATAGAGAAAATAGAAGAAAAATCAAAATTTACTAGTTCTATCCTATTTCCATCATCTGGCACCATCTTTCCATTTGCTCCAACCAATGGTACTATCCCTTCCTTGATCTTACTCTTTCCTCAACATAGTTAAAATGAAATAAAACAGACAAGCAAGTAGCAACCCTGCCTATTTTTTTCTGGCATCATTTAAAGTCTTAGCTCAGTCAACTCTTCTTATGGTATCTTGTCACTTTCATATTCATACTTCCCTTATGTAGATCCTTTAAAGATCTAAATTCTTCTGTGAGTCCCATCATTCATTGAAGCCTGCCTCTTGGATTGGGTTCACACATCCCAATCCTGACCTGGGCCCCAGAGATATGCAGTTTGCTGTGTATCATAGGTCCTTGGATTTGAAAAGTTCTTTCCCAAGCCATTCTTACAAATTGCAAATCAAGATGGAAGAGAAAAAGTAATTGTTATGTTTCTACTATGTTCCAGTCATTGTGTTAGATGCTTTACAAATAGTTGAACTTCATAACAACCTTGTGAGGTAAGTGTTCTGGTTCCTATTTTATAGAAAACAAGTTAAGTGACTTGTTCTGGATCACACACCTATTAAGTGTCTGAAGTTGGATTTGAACTCAGGTCATCCTGAATCTAGATCCAGTTCTCTACCTGTTATACTACTTGACCATCTCTGAAAAGACCATTTTGATTTGGCATGAGTTTCTGGAGAAAGTATCTTCAGAAGACTTATAAAACATAGATCCAAGTACTAGAGAAAGATTTAGGAGACTACAAAGCCCTTCCCTTAGAGAACTTGGTGGTTGGTTGTTTTCCTTCATTTCTGAAGGACATCACTATGCCAGAGTCAAGTCAGTGACCTTAGAGTCTACTTGGAGGGTAAAAGTCCATTTCCTATCTCTGATAAGACTAGTTCATCTCTAGACTCACTAAAGTAACAAACCTCCCATTATCTAGAGGCAATCATTAGTCTTTTTGCCTAAGAAACTTTTGGATTGTTCTATAATTGTGATCCTGGGAAAAATACACTCTACTCTCTGGACCTCATTTATTCCATCTGTAAAATGAACTTGATAATTTTCAAGGTCTCTTTCAACTTAAATGATTCCTTAATTTGTTTAGTATATCTAGTCAATAAACATTTATAAATTATCTACCATGTGCTAGTTGCTGGGGGGATAACTACCTATGTTATGACTATGAAATGTTTCAAAAGTAATTTAAAGCAATAACTCAAAACAATACAAGCAAAGAAATGACAGTTGGGATGAGGCTCATTCATGAAGGCTTCGCAGAGAAGAATAATTTTCCATTTGGTTTTAAAAAAAGTGGTGGGTGTGGATTGGTGGAAAGAAGGAGGAAACTGTTCCAGATTGAAAGAACAGAATGTGATCTGGCACAGTGGTGGGAAGCAGCAAGGTTTTTATGAGGAATAGCAAACTAGTTGATTAATTTGGAGCAAAGCAACCATGCTGTGGGCAGGGGTGGGGAGGGAGAATGATGATGGATAGAATAGAGGGCATTGAATGGCAAATAAAAGAGTTTGAACTTACTAAAGACCTATGGATCATTTGAGCTGAAAGGCATCATAGAGATCATAATTGTATCATCATTGTACAAACAAGGAAATTGAGGCCTAGAGGAATCTTGCCTAGTGTCACGGGTAATAGGAAACTCTTTGTGGTATCTTGTGGAGAAGGGTTGATGATTGCCTTTGGATTTTGGAAGAGTAGTTCTCTTTAAGAAAGTTGTGACGCAATCCTTCTCCATCTTGCCAGCAGCCAGGGGCAGAGGAAACACCCCATACAGCAGTGAGAGATTTCAGGAAGATAGATGAGAGATAAAATCTCCCTCCCAAGAGGTCTGGGGATATATATAAGAACAATATTTGACTTGGACATGCTTGTACACCTATTCTTAGAGGCTAGGGCTTTACTGGATAATTTGGGAGGTCCATTGAGTTCTAAAGTCCACAAAAATTTTCTTCCTTACAGTTCAAATGACTGCTTATTTTTATTGTTGTCATGATGTCACTGACCAATGAGGCTCCTACCTCATTGCATGATGGACTGGAAGCAGCCTTGACCTGCTCCTCCTCCTTTCTATATGCTTCCCTCTTCCACCTCCAGTCTCTTGAGAGTTTTCCCCAATGTACAGTGGGGGTCTAATGCCTTCTTCTCATTTTGTAAAAAGGGATGAGTCTAGATGAGTGATTTGGGGGTTTCAGGAAAGAGAGTTAAACAAGTGAGAATTCATTATTCTCCTATCTGAGAGGCTACATAGAATAGTGGTCATAACATAGGCAGTTATCCCCCCAGCAACTAGCACATGGTAGATTGAATTCTCACCTCTGATTTATAATAGCTATGGGACTCTGAGCACATTACTTAACCTCTTCATTATTTGTGTAATTTTTTAAAATTAAGTTGCAAAGTTGATGCTGTCCTGTGTCAGTAAAGGAAGTTTCCTACAGAAATGAAATCAAAGGTTTACCTAGTTTCTATGTTTGGCACAATTCATTTATCCCATCTTTCTGTCCAAATCTGGGGTAGCATCCTTAGTTTAAAGTCCAGAGTAATTTAGTTTTCACAGATGAAATTAGCCCCCAAGTGTGATATCTGCCCGATGTTGGTCCTGACAGTTCAGTGAGTGAATGACTATTTGTGTGATGATGGGGAGACTGACAGTGTTTGCCAATGAAGCTGAGAGGGTTCCTTTCCCTTCTTGGCCTCTGGAAACTTCTCATTCTACCTAATATGTGAGTAGTGGTTCCTGTTAGTGGTGATGTGAATTCTCTCTCTCTCTCTCTCTCTCTCTCTCTCTCTCTCTCTCTCTCTCTCTCTCTCTCTCTCTCTCTCTCTCGGAGGAGCAGGTGAAGGATGCCATCAGCTCTGGGAGCCGTTCTATCACAGGATGCTATTGATCGACTTCTATCTTGTTTACCTCCAGTATTTTCAATGCAGGCAATTGAATCCAAGCAGTTTTATTTGAAGGATCAAGAGATGATTAATTTGGGAGAAGAGATAATTTAGAGAAGGATATGATCTCTGTTTTTAAGTATGTGAGGGATGTTATGCAGAAGAGGAATGTGAACTTTTCTGGTTGGTCCCAGCTGAAAGAACTAGGAGTGAGGGTGGAAGTTATATCTCTATAAGCTTTGATCTTATGTTAGAAAAATCTTCCAAACCAAGAACAAACAAAGGGGAAACCAGATTCTTCAGAAGGTAATAATGATAATCATTTCTAAAGCAGCAACAATAACAATAACAACATAACAACCAATAAGAGAAAAAATGAGAATACATCAATAATATGATCATCATTACAGACTGAATTGTAGTCTACAATTGCTTCTGCTTTACATGAATTCACAAAAAACAATTTTGAACAACATTTTTAATAGCTGTCACTATCCCAAGTATTAATAATCTCCAAAGTGTATAGAACACCCAAACTTTCAAAATATAGAGACCCAGTGGAAAGCGTCAAAATCATGTAGGAATAGAAGGAACATTTCCTCCCTCTCATCCTTTTGCTACTAGAACTGTACCAACGATGATTTCAATAAACCTATATAGAATGAGTTTACATATACCTTGATTCAATTACAAAACAACCCCCAGCTATTTTATCCACAATGGTCCATAGATCATTAGATATAATATAATATAATAATAATACCAGGATAGTGAATTGTTCCAGAGCCATTTCTATTTGCACTACACCAAATGAGATGAGGTTTTTTCCTAATATAATAATAATAATAATACCAAAACCCATTCATATATTTACATTAATCTATGTGTATGAATATGCACATATTAATATATACATACAGGTTCATGCCTCATATATTAATATAATATTTAACACAATATAGATATGATGTTTTAACCATTCCTCATATTAACATTAATTAGTTAATTTATATATTCATATTTCACTCAACATTTTCAAAGTACTTTTAATAACCTTATGAGGTAGGTAGCCATTATACCCATTTTAGAGATGAGAGATAAGAGCTGATCGGTTGAATAACTTTGATCACACAGCTGAAGGATGTTTGAAGCAGGATTCTAAACTAGATCTCCTGAATCTAGGTCCAACTTTCTTTCTAATTGAGATCTCTACTACTCTAAGTCTTCAAGCAGAAGTTAAATAACCAAATGAATTATCAGGAACATAACACAAGAAATTTCTGGTTGTAGCTAGAGTGAAGCAATCTGTGTGTTCCCCTAAATACTGACTTTTAAAGGGGTAAACATTTTGAAATGATGATTTTAGAAGATTGTACAATTTTAAATTTTTTATGGCATTGACTCAAGGCCCTTTCCCCTTTTTCTCTATTCTGGTTGTTTTCCAACTTATTTAATATCTTTGCCTCATTTCCTTATTTATAAAATAAAAGCATCAGTCCTAATAAACATCTGTGCTTTCTATAAGCTTTAATTCTATTCAATAATAATGATATTTTCTCCTGAGTGATACCATTTGTTTCTATCTCGAGAGGGCCTGTGTCTGGTAATAAGAAAACATCATACTTAGATGTTCCCAAGGTGATAGACTGAGATCTGGAAGAAATCTCAGAGATCATATAATACAATTTCTTCATCTTACAGATGATAAATTTGAAGTTCAGAGAAGTTGAATACCTTGTGGTAGGTCATAAGGGCAATAAGTAGCAGAGTCAAGTTGTGAATCTGGGTCCCAGACTCTAAAATTAATAATCAACACCTTGGCATCTTTCTGCATATCCACCAGATACCAAAATTAGACTGAGGGGAAACTTTTCCTTTTGTACATGAATCTCTTGCTAGCTAAAGGGAACAAGAACCTATGCCAGAGCTAGTTTGAGATATCAAGGTCAGATGGGCCCTCAGAGGTCATTTAGTTCAATCTCTAGTAAAGTGGAAATCCCCTTTCCAACATAGCAGACCAATGGTCATCAAGTTTCTACTTGAAGGGCTCTGATGAAGGGGAACCCTTAGCATATCCAATTTACTTTTGGAATTCTTAGAATTTGGGGACAGAGTGGTTAAAAATCTCCTTTTATTGAGTAAATATCTGTTTCTCTAAAACTTTCATCCATTATGTCTAGTTCTATCTTCTAGGGCCTAGCAAACTTTTTCTAATCCTTCCTTGACAACTGAGAGCTTTAAATACTTGAAAATAATCATTATGACCCAGTCCAAAATTTACTCAAGGTACTTTATGTCATCAGAGATCATAGAAAATGTCAGGCCTTTAGAATCTGTTCTCCTCCCACTCCCTCATCTTGTTTTACAAAAGAAAAATGAGAGGCATAGAGGAAAGTGAGGAGAGAAGACTTGTCCAAAGTCACAAAGAGAATCCAGGTTTACCAGTCCAGAGCTCTCTTTTTTTTCTCTATTACACATTCTCTCCAAGTATGTTCATCTGGGGCAGGGGGCAGGCTCTTAGGCAGGGTGGCTGGTGTGGTTGGCAGGGATCCTGGCCTCAACTAAGCAAATATTAATGCATGTGATGGGTGTTGGGTTTCAATGTGGGACAGGCCATTCCCTTCCCAGATGTGGATCACGTCACTTAAAAGCTGTCCTGTAATCCTGGGGTGAGGTGGGAGAGTGCTCTCAGAGCCCATTGGTTGGGCTGTGCAACCTTGGACTTAGAACAGGGACGAGGGAATTCTTGGAAATTTGAGGATGGTGTGCTTTGCAGTTGGTGCCTTTGCCCCCTGGGGTCCTCCCTACTCTGAGCATATCCTGGTCTCAGGGTCATTCTACAAGCTGCTAGACATAAGGAACGTTCACCTTGGGAAGTACTCTTCCTGATGCCAGTCTGCTGGGAGTGTTAATAGTTGCCTTGGCAAGGTTTGGTGGGGGATGGACTTTGAGTTTTAAGGAAAATAGCAACAAAAATAGTAATCAAGAAAGAGACAGAGGTAAAGACCAAGACAGTCAGAGGGGATAAACCTAGTGGGGGTGGAGATAGGAGAATCCTTGGGGGATGGGAGTGAGGGTGTGAGTCAATCTCAGGTGAACCATGGAGGCTGAAAAAGCATTGAGGAAAGATCATAGATGAAAGTTCTGGTCTGTCTGTTTTACATAAATAATCTGAAAGAATATTAGAGATGGAAGAAAACTTAGAGTAATCTAGTTCTCCTTTTAATTCAATCCTTCATTTGACCTCATTCATATTCTCTCTAAAGGCAGAGTACAAGTTCTGGGGCAGCTAGGTGACACAATGCATACCACAGGCCCTAGACTCAGTAGGACCCAAGTTAAAATTCAGCCTCAGATACTTAAAGATTACCAAGTTGTATGACCTTAGGCAAGTCACTTGGGCAACCCCATTGCCTTACAAAAACAAAAACAAAAGATGATGTAGAGTGCAAGTCCTCCAAGTCTACTTGTTGAATTATTTTTTTCATTGATGTCTGACTCTTGTGGTTTTCTTGGCAAGGATACTGGAGTGAGTTTGTCATTTCCTTCTCCAACTCCTTTTACAGAGAAATAAACTAAGACAAAGAATTAAGTGACTTGTCCAGGGTCACACAGCAAGTTTCTAAGGCAGATTTGAATTCAGGGAGAGTCTTCCTGACTCCAGGTCTAGCATTCTATCCACTGCATCACTTTACACTATCCATTTCTTTTTGTTAAGTTCCAACAATGTCCATACAGTGCCTGATGCCCTGAAACCTTCCTTCAGTTCTTTCGATTTTTCTCAGATAGTAGAAAAATACTTATTAAGCACTTATTTAGTACCTAACTACTTGAAAATCACTGAACTGGGAGCTAGGAACACAAAGACAAAAACAATAACAATTTCTTCCCTCAAGGATCTTACCATCTGCTAGAGGATGTTCTTGTGCTATTATCTTTTATCTTTTGTTCTCACTACAAGATCAGACTTTCTCTATTTCCAGTTATGTTTCACACATGTAAGATCATAGACTTAAAACTGGAAAGACAATGGAAACAGTCAAATTCAAACCTCTCACTTTATAGTTGAGGAAACTGAGATAGAGATTAAGTGACTTGACCAGGGTCACACTGATAGTGTCTGTCATGGGATTTGAAACCAGGTAACTTGAAGTTCCTGTCATTACACTATGTTGTATACTTAGTGATGTCACATTTTACTGAAAGGAAACAGACTCAGAAAAAGGTAAGTGACTTTTATAAAATGTGATGAGATTCTAGTCCTGTGTTGTTTTCCATGACACTATCTTGTTTTTCATTCTTTCACTTCTAAATTTCACTCTTGATTTGAATTGGACTTCTGTCAATCAATCAATCTCTGACATACTTGGGCATAGTATTCCATGTGATGAATTTCTACTAACCTACTAGCTACATTTACAGGTATAGTTTTTACTCCTGGAGAGGAAGCAAAGGGATTCCTCCTACCTCACTATAATCCCTGTTCATCCACTCAACACCAATAAGATGCTGCCCCTTCCAAGCAGCATCATATTGACTTCCTACCTAATCTTTATCTGAGCCCAGTTTTTTTGAAGGAAAGAACATGTGTATCTTGATCAAGGAAACAAAGCATGGGATTCACGGATAATGAGAAAAATTTGCCATTCCCCACCCCTTCCTTTGATAAGCAATATTTCAGTGTTTCACAAGCTATGTTTTCTGGCTAGCTCTTCCCATCTAATGTGAGTTTCTTATATATGGAAGGAAGATTTGAAAAAATGAACTGATATTCATTGTTTTTACATCAACTTTATTTTTGGAATATCTCTTCCCTTTCCCAAATTAGAGAGTCTTTCTTTAAAATAAAAGAAAAAAAAAAAGCAAGTTAGCAAAACTAACCAATACCTCAACCAAGTCTGAAAATATGTGTAAGGAAAGGAGGTACATCCTGCTATTTCATCTTCAGGGATGATTTTGGTCATTACAATTTCACAGAATTTAGTTTCTGACCTACCTCAATATCTTGTAATCTTCATTGAATTAATTACTCTTAACTATTTAGGTAACCTAAGGACTTCTGGACTTTGCCATTCACCCCACTACTGCTCTTGTATAACTTCTAGACCTTTCCATCTGCTTTAAAGTTGAATTTTACTTTATGTTTTATCTCCTCCTTGGGATTTATAGCTCTCTGGAGTGGGACTGGTGGACTTGGGACCAGGAAGACCTGAGTTCAAACTCAGTTTGAGTTCAAAGACCTGAGTTCAAACTTGCTGTGTGACCCTGGACAAGTCACTTAATTCTTTGTCTTAGTTTATTTCTCTGTAAAAGGAGTTGGAGAAGGAAATGACAAACTCACTCCAGTATCTGTCGGGGGTCGGCCCTGACCGCCTGGGTGGATAGGACCTCCCCGGGAGTGAGGTCAGACCAACCCAGAGAAGACACGGCTCCTTAAGGGGAGCAGTGGCTTCGCCTGGTTGGCCTGTGTCCATTGCTCCAATCGGGTGGTAGGTTCTGCCCTCGGGGCGGATTGGGGTGGCAGCCCGGAAATAACTCCCTATATTATCCAGCGCCCTGAGCTATTCGGGGGATCCCTCTGCACCTAATAAAACATATGCCTCCTGAAGAAGTGTCTGCCTGAGTCCCTCCTCGCTGATCCCCGGGGGAGGGAAAACACCAGGGACGCCTGAAGCAGTGCCCACTGAGGAGCTCACTCGGGAGTCCGGGGAAGAAGACCCCGGACAAGTATCCTTGCCAAGAAAACCACAAGAGTCAGACATCAATGAAAAAATAGTAATGTGACCTTGGGTAAGTCATTTAACCTTTACCTGTCTCAACTTACTCAACTGTAAAATAATAGCACCTACCTCCCAGAGTTATGAGGATAAACTCATATAATTTTTGTAAGCTTTAAGCAATATTTGAATTTTAACAACTCTTCTTCTTCTCTTGTCTTCTCTCCTCCTCCTCCTCCTCTTCCCTCCTGTCCCTCCTCCTCACCTCCTCACCTTCTTCTTTCTTCTTCTATCTTCTTCACCTTCTCATTCCCTTCTTCTTTACTTCCTTCTTCTACTTTTCCTTCTTCTTCACCTCCCCCTTTTCACCTTCCCCTCTCCTCCTCCTCCTCCTCCTCCTCCTCCTCCTTCTTCTTCTTCTTCACCTTCTCCTCTTCTGCATCTGAGTGAGGCCTGTGTAGCCTTGAGGAAATAATTTACCCTCTCTGGGGTTTACTTTATTTCTCTGAAAAATAAAATTTACTATAATAATAATTAAAATAATAATCTTATATTTTTATAGAGATTTAAATTCAAATTCTATGTAATATCTCTCAGGGACTCCTGTTTGCTGTTTGCTAAGATTATACTATAATACAGAACATCTTCAGTAAACTTTATGATAACTTACAAAGAGATAGATCCAATAACAATCCACACAGGAAAACCAAATGAATGAAGATAACTATAATCCATAATATTATATCAGGCTAGATGATCCAACTGTTTTAAATTAGTCTACCACTAGATATACCTTGGAGAAAAACTGTAGGTAGATAAATGAGTTCATTGTGGATTTGGATGGGAGAGACAGGATGATGTTTGGAAAATTAATCCCTTTAATCATCTCAAGTTGTTCCTTGTATATATGAACACGTGTGCATACACATGGTCTCTCTTTTTCTCTCTCACATACACATACACATACACACTACCTATTTAATCTATGAGGGAAGGCTGGCAATTTATAATGAGATATCATAGTAACTTCAATTTCTAATTACTGATATTCTTTTAGTGATGCTGAGAGTTATTAGTCATTGAGAATCATAATCTTTGAAAAATTGAAATTGTAAGTGATCAAAAGGGTGAAGGAAAGATGCACGGTGGCTATAAGTAGGCAATAACATATTACCAAGGCTTACTTGAGGGCAAAAAATAGCTTAAAAGTTGACATCTGGGGTGCTAGGTGGCGTGGTGAATAGAGCACCAGTCCTGGAGTCAGGAATACCTGAGTTCAAATCTGGCCTCAGACACTTAATAATTACCTAGCTGTGTGGCCTTGGGCAAGCCACTTAACCCCATTGTCTTGCAAAAACATAAAAAAAAGTTGACATCTAGAAAGATTGGAATCTGAAAAACGACATGGGCCAATCATGTAATAAGAACAAGAAAACAAATTTTAACAACTCTTTGGTGTTATCTTGGTATTCAAGAAAAATCAAAACATCAAGAAATCTCCAGTCTTTTTGCTAGAATCTCCATGATGGATTTGAAGAGTATGTGAATAAGAAGAACAGAAGGGGGGGATGAAGTCACAGGTCCCCTTGAAGTATTAAAGTTTAATGTTTATGAAGTCTTTTCTTTCTAATTACCCTGTGGGGATTGGTAGCAAGCATGATATTAATTATGTTCATCTTTACAAATAAGAAAACTGAGGCTCAGAAAGATTACATCTTACCCATTGTCCTATTGCCTGTAATATCAGGATTGGGATTTGAATCTAGACTTTCTACCTTTAAATCTAGAATTTTTTGACTGTGTTCTTTATTCAGCACTATGAGTAAGACAAAAGTATCAGATAGGGTTCCTGTTCTTACTGATGTTTGTCCTTCATTTTCAAGGAAGATTGTGATATCAGGGGAGGAGATATCATGACAGGTACATGAATTGTATTTGAGTCACCAGTCTCACTTTCTCCTCCAGAATCATCAGAATCCAGTGGCTAGATATGAATCAGTATGACTGGAGATGGTCTTGGATGCTGGGCAATCAGGGTTAAATGATTTGCCCTAGGTCATATAGCTAATATGGCAAATGACTGAGACTGGATTTGAAATCCCTTCCTCCTGACTCCAAGACCAATGTTCTATCCACTGTGCCACCTATTTGCGCTTCCTCTATTCCTAGGAAATGCCTCAAATCAGTTTGGACTAATTATCCAAATTTTTATCATATCAACATATTATAGAGCTTTTCCCATTTATCTACTACAAAAGAATTAAAAGGATAAACAGATAATGAAGAGGCAATTAAAATATCTAAATTAGAAAAAGTTGTATGGGTGAAAAAAACTTCACCTTTTAAATCCACATTCACTGCTAAAATTTCTGTTTTTTAAGGAATACACAGCTTCTTAGAGGTCCTTTGGAACCAGTAAAGAACTTTGGTTGTACACCAGTTTTGACCACCTGTAATTCATCAATAGAGAGTCCCTGACCTAAATGGAGATATGAGATGAGGAACATGTATAAAACTGTTAGATTCTTGGCATTGTACAATTTAATAATTAATTATATAGACTAACTTATGCTGTTCTTCAAGTGCCATAGAACCTCAAAGGAGAGGGGGGGAAAGTGGTGATTGGAGCAGAAAAGGAAGGCTTCATGGAGGGACAGGGCTTCAGCTAGAGGATAAAACTGGAGTCCCCTAAAGCTAGGGACCAATGGTAGGGAAGACAGGAGGACACCCCATGAAAAAGCAAACCTTTGATTCTAAGCTCAATGCTCTTTCTGCTACATTGAGTCACATCTGTGTGCTCTATATACAGAAGGTGCTTAAATAAGAGTTTGTTCAAGTGGAAATGTCAGGAATAGGATTACAAATTTAGGAATAGAAGGGACCTTAGAAACCATCAACTATAACTCCCCTCTCCTCCATTTTACAAATGATGCTCAGAGAGATTAAGTGACTTGCCTTATGTTCAACAGGCAGTAAGTGGGAGCTGGCATTTGAATTAAGGTTCTTGATTCCAAGTTCAGCAGGCTTTTCATGCATGGTGCCATACTACCTCTTTGAAACTTCCTCAGTCGCTGTGGCATGTGACACATGGCAACCAATCTCTACTAGGGAATAAATATCTATTATCACCTAATATGCCTAAGGTGATGAGTCTGGCAAAAGAAGTACAAGGAAATAGGGGGGCGGGAAATGAAACTGTTTCAGCTTTCAGAGAACTTAGATTCTATTGGGGGGGAGACAGTGAGTTTATAAAGATATATATATATATATATATATATATATGTGTGTGTGTGTGTGTGTGTGTTTATATGTATATATAATCCATATACACGTACATACATATTCATACATATATCTATATCTTTAATACACATCAAGCACTTAGGGGGTAAGGAAGGACACTATGGTAGGGAGTATTAGGGCAGTCCTCAAGTAGAAAGTGGTGCTCAAACTGAGCCTTGAAGAAAACTTGGGATTCCCAACCTGGGAGTTAGGAGATCAGGTATGAACTCTGGTCATGACATTTACTAGTTATGTGAACTCAGTTTCCTCAAATGTAAAATGGGATTCATTCCACAATTACTTACTAATGCCTATTTTGCATTGGGGATACCAAAACCAAATAAAACATTTCTTGCCTTCAAGAAGCTTACACTTTATTGGTTTGACTACAAGCACAAAAAATACTTTTACTAGCTGCCTCCCAGGGTAGTTGTGAGGAGAATAGTTTTTAAAACAAAATAATCTAGATATTTCTTGAATTATCATTATTAATATGGAAGAAGTACCTGGAGGAGTTAAGAATAAGCATAGTGGGTTTCAGTTAAAAGATGCTATCATTTTCCATTCTTCACAGGAAACATAACAATTTACTTGAGGGATATTAGATTTAGAGCTAGAAGGACTTTACAAATCTGTTGGTCTGAGGAATTGGGGTCCATCAGAAAGAGGACTGACTCTTCTGACATTATGTGACTTTGGGACAAGTCACTCAGTTTCTTTGTGCCTCAGTTTCCTCATTTGTAAAATGAGAATTGAAGTAAATAACTTTTCTAACTTTAATCATGTAATTCTTTGAAACCTCTCATTTTGTAGATGAGGAAACCAAGGCCAAGATGGTACCCTTACCAAATGACTTGTCCAAGTTCATGTGCATAGAAAGTAGCAGAATTGGGATTCTAACTCAGGACTTTGGAATTCAGAAAAAGAAAAAGCTTTTCTTTCTGATTGGGGTAAACATGGCCTACATGTTTTCGAAATCTCACCTAATTTTTTCCCCATTTGCAACCAAGGCTTTAGTGCTGGCTTTAAGTTAACCACAGCCTGGCTCCTGGCATTTTTCTTTTTTTTAAACTTAGCTCTAATGAGTAGCTCTATGAGAACAAAGCTCTGTGCCCAGGCCAGGTCCCTTGAGCAATTCTACAATAATAAACCAGTGTGTTCAGCCCAATGTGTTTGAGCAATCCCCCAGCCAGGATCAATAAGCTACTGAATCCTAGACATTTGCGTAAGTTGTTGACCCCCTCTGCTCTTGAACTGACTACCTCCAACCACCGGGCAGGGGGAATCTTGGCCATGAATGGCTATAAGATTGAGGGTCTGGAAATTGATCTGCAGCCAAGGATCTGAGCAAAAGCTAATTTCAGGCATGTAAATCTTTTTTTTGCAATTGGCAAAAGCAACTACCCTCATGGGTCTAACTGTTAGTAAGTTCTCTCATGTTTTAAATTAATTAATATTTTTTTATCAAATTTCTATTGTTTTTAAATCACCTGTCTTTCCATGTATAACCCTGCCCCTTCCATATTTTTGAATATTTCCCATGTAACTTAGAATTTTTGAAAAAAGAAAAAGAAAGGTCCATAAAAATAACCACTAATTAGACCTGATAGTATCTGCAACATTCCATATCCATAGTCTCCCACCTCTCCTATGAAGAGAGGACAAAGTGATCTCTTATCACAATATAAAGACACAAAGAGGATGTATTGTTCGAATTTCCAGACTGCTGGACTTTGTAGAGTAAGGATGACCTGGGTTCAAATCCTGTCTCTAGTTTACTTTGTGACTATGGGCAAATCACTTTATTTTTCTGAGCCTTGATTTCTTCATCTGTCAGAGATGGATAATGCTTGTAGTGCCTCACTCTTAGGGCTGTAGTGTCACTCAAATTATATGAACAAAGCATTTAAAAGTGCTTGGTAAACTTCATAGTGAATGAATATTGATACAATCAATTAATATACATTTTATAAAAAATATAAAAGTGAGATTGTTCTTGCCTTTCAAGAGATTACTACTGAGTAGGGATTTAGGGTGGGTTCTTGCTGGTAAATGCAAGCATCACTATCCGGGCCTGTCAGGATTGCCATGAAATCATGAACTCTGTAGAAAAACAAACTAATGATTATTATTAACTTTAGAAGAATAGAACTAACCTTGATTAATAAAGTTCTTAATAGTAGCTCCTTATTTAGGGACCTTAGTGAAGTTCAACTTTGACCTGCATTAAACCCAGATGGCAGCTGTAAGAACTTTGGGGAACTTGGAAGGAGGAAGGATGGCTAGTGAGGGACAGAAGCAGGTTCCTGCTCAGGGGGACTGGAAGGAGTATATTCAGCAGGGGCTAGTCTGGAACCATTTCAAGGAGTTCAGTTTCAAGGTATAAAAGGCATATTAATGGTTTAGAGAGGCCATTTGGGGTGGGTGAGGAAATGATGTGAGGGCTGGGAGATGGAAGTGAAGAGTAGATGGAGAGGAGCCCATATAAATTTGCTGTCTGAAGCACAGACCATAAACTGGGGATAGTGGGGGGATGGGTCATGTGGTCAAGTAACCAAGTCACAGTAACCAAGCATCTAGGAGGGGCCCAAGGACTGTTCCAAGAGTTTGCTTGCAGTTCCTCTTGTCCCTCCCACCCTGATGTTACTTTTCTTCACCCACCATCCCCTTCACTCTCCGGAATTCAATCTCATGAAATCATTCGAAAAGATGAATGAATGAAGTCCCCAAAAGGTCTCACTTAGGGAGGAATAGAACAAAAGTGAATGGAATCTTAGACTTTATAGTTAGATAGGGTGTATAAAACACAGGAAGTATTAGTCCTCTTGTCCTTTGTCCTATTAAGACTCTAGTATTTTTTTCAGTCGTTGGCAATTCAATTGTAAGAACATTGACAGAGCAAATATAGAAAAAGGTAAACAGAATGACTTGAGACCCTATCAAACAAAGATTAAAGAATTTAGGGATGTTTTGAATGGAAAAACTTTAGAGGAGGCAAGACAACTGTCTTCAGGGACTATTACAGAGAAGAAGGATTAATTAAACTTGTTGAGTTTGGTACCAGAGGCCATAACTAGTTGAGATGTGTGGAAGTTGTAGAGACAGGTTTAGGCTAAATATAAATGAAGATTCCTAATGCTAATATGGTCCAAGGTTTTGCAAGATAGGCAGTTCTTTTTCAATAGAGATATTTGGGGTTCCTTTTACAAGTATGGGTTGGACTAAATGGTCTCTGAAGGTTTTTCCAGCTTTGAGATTTTGTGATTCAGTAAGACACTATCAAATACAAAAAAAAGTTGGGTGGTAGTCAGGAGATCTGAGTCCAAATTGCAATTCTGACACTAGGGGTGTTACCTTAGGCATTTCTTAGGTCTCTCCAAACCTCAGTTTCCTCATATGTAAAAGGAAGGAAAAGAATAGTTGTGCTACCCTTCTCAGAGTTTTTATGCCTTTTAAAAAAAAAAACCTTAATTTGGAAATGTGAATGTTAGAATTATAATATTATTATCAACATTATAATATTAATACTATCATCAATAAGTCTAGGGATGAATAACTTGCAGTCTCAGAGCTGCCTGAAGCTTTCTTCAGTTCTATCTCCCCTGAAGAGAGATAGATCTTCTTTCTAAGGTCAATCACTTTATATGCACTCTTGATGCCACTCCCTTTCATTTTCTCTGGAAACCTACTCCCATTATTATTCCCTCCCTCTTTCTCTTATCTTCAATCTTACCTTATCTACTTGTTCCAGCTGCCTATAAAGACTCTCATATTCCTATCATTATGAAAACCTCTCTTGATCCTGTCACCAACTACTATTCCATATCTCTCTTTCTCCTTTTAGGGTAAACCTCTTGAGAAAACCATCTTACAAAGAATCTCTCATTTTCTTCTAAACCTCTCCCTATCTAACTTTTAATCATTCCATTGAATTGACTTTCTTCAAAATTACCAGTGATTTCATAATTGCATATCTGGATTTTGTCTCAATTCTCATCCCTTTCTATAGTAGCTATCACATTTGATCATTCTCTATTGAATACATTCACCTTACTAGGTTTTTTATGACTGATTTCTCCTCATGGTCTGCCTTCCTTTTTTCTTTGTCTTCTTGTTGTAATTTCTCCCATTAATCCAAGTTTTCATTTCTAAAGCTCTTCTTCTCTTTCCCTTCCATATTGTCTCACTTGGTGACTTTGGTTACCAACTTACATGGGTTGAATGATCATCTTTATGCAGAGATTCTTAGATCTATATGTCGAATTTTAAACTTTTTGAATACCTGTTACTAATGTCTTTTGGGCATTTTAAATGGAATCTGTTTCATATTTAACCCAGCTAAAGCAACATTCATATTCTTTCCTAAGTCTTCCTTTTTGCTTAATTTTCCTATTATGGTTGAAGGCATTGTTATCTTCCTAAGCAAGAGGCTCACAATTTGTGTGTTATCTTCCTCACTTATCACGCAAATTCAATTCCACCTTTTCAATCTCTTTTGAATGAATATTCTTTTCTCACAAAACCACCACTCTAGCACAGGCCTTTATCACCTCATACCTGGACTATTGCAAATAGCTTTCCCATTGGTTTCTCTCCCCACTTCAATCCTTCCACTCAACTGCCAAAGTGATTTTCTTGAAACTCCATTATTAATAAACATTATTATTAATTAATAAACCTTAGCATCTCCTTATAACCTTTAGTATCAAATCTAAATTTTGCTGTCATTTTAAGTCCATTGCAACCTGGTCCTTTCCTGCCTTTCTAGTCTTCTACTTTATGCCCCATCATGGACTGTATAAGTTAGTTACACTACCATGCTTGCTGTTCCACATTCCATCTCCCAGACCCCTGAATTTGAAGAAGTTGTCCTTTAATACTTGGAGTTTTCTCACTCTTGACCTCCACTCCTATTTCCCCTGGCTTCCTTTAAAACTCAGCTAAAATCCTATTTTCTGCTAGAGACTTTTCCTTGTTTTACCAGCTGCTGAAGATTAACTTCTAGGTGCATTGTAAGTATCTTGTTTGTACATAGAATTTTGCTTATTGTTACCCACATTAGAATGTGAGCTCCTTGAGAGTGGGGATCATGTTTTTGTCTTTTATTAGCATTGTATCTGGTTTAATAGTAGGTGCTTAATAAATCCTTGTTGACTGAATAAATGATTAACTAGCTTAGAGAAGTCGTTACTTGTTCGAGGTCACACTCCAGGAGTGATACCTCCCCTAGTACTTAGAAGTAACTGATGTCTTCCAGTAAGCTTTCCCTGATATTACTATAGCATTTAATTATAACTATTGTTTATCTAGCATTTTAAAGTTTGCAAAAACACTTCAGATACATATCTCATTTAAGCCTCATAAATGCCTTGTGAAATAGGTACTACAGATATTATTGTTCCCATTTTACAGATGAGGAAACAAGTTCAGAGTAACTTGCCCATGGTCATATAGCTAGTGAGTGTCAAAGATGGGATTTGAATACACCAACTTCAGGTTCAGCACATTCCCAGGAGTGTCTTATATTACTCCCTTTTGCTGATGTCCATCTTTTCTCATTGATGATTAGGCTCAGAATATGTCTTTTGGGATTTCACCTTGTGATACTTTGCTTTTTGGAATATAGTATTTCATTCCCTTTTATAGTTTCTAGAGTTTCTAGTGGGTATAGAATACTAATGTGTTTTTCAAATTTTCTTTTCTTTTTATTGAAGGTCCTTTAAATCTCTTGCAGAATTTCTTGTTTTTCATTATAACTGTTATATAATAGATCTTAGGGTTTGAAAGATAGTTTTGTTTTGTTTTTTTCCTGGAAGGGATTTGTGACTTTATTTGTTTTTGGTTGGTACTTTGTCTTTTATATTCAGAAGTTTAGGGAAACTAGATGATAGATAAAATGCCTAAGTGCTGGGCCTGGAGTCAGGAAGACCTGAGTTCAAATCTCAGCTCAGTTACTTAGCTGTGTGATTCTAGACACCTAATTGCTGTTTGCCTCAATTTCCTCATCTGTAAAGTGAGCTAGAGATGGAAATGGCAAACTACTCCAGTATCTTTGCCAAAATAAAACCCCAAATGGGTTTATGAAGAGTCAGACACAATTGAAACAACTGAACAACAAAATCCAGAAGTTTAGGACATTTTTCTTGGATCACTTTAACATTAAAGTGTTCAGGTCATGATTTGCCATATTCTTCTGGGCTATGGAGTTGTCTCTGTTTATCTTGTCTTTAAGGTCAATGGTTTATTTCATGAAGAGATAATGTATTCTTTTAACACTTTGGCCTGTTGATTTATTTCTACCAGATTTTCTTCTTCTTCAATATTTAAAAGAAATTCAAAATCTATCATGTTCTCTTTTGATTCTTTGAAGAATCTTGAAACCATGGATTCATTTCCCCCCAATCATACTAATTCCTTATTTCTGATTTGATAGC